>NC_071094.1:44483339-44503339 GCF_027358695.1 Spea bombifrons | reverse complement strand
CCGCACTTCACTCACCCTCGTTATATGATACAGCAACGCGTAAACCCCAAGTCACATTTTCCGCTCCCAGTAATCTGTATTTTAACCTCCAGCCGCAGGATTTTTATTTCTAAAAACAGGCAATAGAATTTTTTTTTAAAAATGTTGAATTTGGATGATGGACGGTTTGCAGGACGCGGACTCTTCATCTGCTGGGACCCGTTACCACGGAAATAGAGCTTTTCACAAGAGTGGCTCACAAAATATTTTAGTGACAGCGCTTACTGCCGGGTCCCCGAGAAACCGAAACGCAAAATAATACATGGAGGCCATTCTCATCCCGGATTAAAGGGAACGTTTGGAGTTCAGTCCTATAATTAAAGAGACCTAATGACAGCGGTGTGTTTAATGGGTTAAAGAGACAGTCCCGTGTAAAGCGACCTAATGACAGCGACGTGTTTAATGAGTTAAAGAGGCAGCGACGTGTAAAGTGACTGTATGACAGCGACGTGTTTAAAGGGTTAAAGAGACAGTCCCGTGTAAAGTGACCTAATGACAGCGCCGTGTTTAAAGGGTTAAAGAGACAGTCCCGTGTAAAGTGACCTAATGACAGCGACGTGTTTAATGGGTTAAAGAGACAGCGCCGTGTAAAGTGACCTAATGACAGCGCCGTGTTTATAGGGGCCGTGCAGCGTTATATATTATATGCATTAAGGTGAGTATGACGGCCGGGGGTCCCTTTAACGTTTGGACTCGCTGTGTGTTGCTCTAATGATAGTTGCGGTTATTTAGTCGCACACGCACACGCGTGTAATGACGAGGTGCTCCCAAATGACTATGTTCTTCATCGAGATGTCTTGCATTGTCTTTAAGATCGGACGGCGTGTGATGCGGTCTCGTTATCACCTGGAAGGTATAATCTCTCTCTGCGGGGAATTGCAGAGGACGCAGATACGGGGCGTCTGTTTATATACACGGGACCTGCGCATGCTCGCTGCATTCTACACGCGGGGCTCCAGCATGTAACAATAATGCAGACGTGATTATGGGGATTATATACGGAGCAGGAGGGGGGCTGTATGGAGAATAATAATACTTTATAATGATGGGAGGGGTACACGGAGTCATAGGAGAGTTTATATGGGTTAGGGGGGTATATTGAGTGTTAGTAGATGTTTTGGGCACATATGGAGTAATAGAAGGAGTTAGGGGGGTATATGGAGTAATAGGAGGGGCTAGGAGGGTATATGGAGTAATAGGAGGGGTTAGGGGGTAGATAGAGTAATAGATGGAGTTAGAGGGGTATATGGAGTAATAGGAGGGGTAAGGGGGTATATGGAGTAATATGATTGGTTAGGGGGTAGATAGAGTAATAGATGGAGTTAGGGGGGTATATGGAGTAATAGGAGGAGTTAGGGGGGTATATGGAGTAATAGGAGGGGTTAGGGGGTATATGGAGTAATATGATTGGTTAGGGGGTAGATAGAGTAATAGATGGAGTTAGGGGGGTATATGGAGTAATAAGAGGGGTAAGGGGGGGTATATGGAGTAATAGGAGGGGTTAGGGGGGTATATGGAGTAATAGAAGGAGTTAGGGGGGTATATGGAGTAATAGGAGGGGCTAGGAGGGTATATGGAGTAATAGGAGGGGTTAGGGGGTAGATAGAGTAATAGATGGAGTTAGAGGGGTATATGGAGTAATAGGAGGGGTAAGGGGGTATATGGAGTAATAGGAGGGGTTATGGGGTATATGGAGTAATATGATTGGTTAGGGGGTAGATAGAGTAATAGATGGAGTTAGGGGGTATATGGAGTAATAGGAGGGGTAAGGGGGGGTATATGGAGTAATAGGAGGGGTTAGGGGGGTATATGGAGTAATAGTAGGGTTAATAATAATAAATTATATTCCAAAGCAGGAGAAATGGCAGAAGAAGACACCATAATCTAAAATTGGAGGGACAGAAACTTATATGTATTGTTAGAAGGTACTCCTTCACTGAGAGGGTGTTAGATAAGTGGCACAGCCTCCCAGCAGAGGTGGTAGAGGTTAATACAGTGAGGGTATTAAACATGCATGGAGTAGGCACACGGCTCCTGAGGGACACACAGCGCAGGTTACCCGGCCGGGGTATTTCTCGCTGCAGGCCGTGATGTCAGAATTGCTTTCGGCGACATTAACGCTCCGCAGTATTTCTCTCTTCTCCTCATCCGCGCGGCGTTTCCTCGCATTACCCATACATTATTGGGAGCGTATAATCCATCATCGGCCGCCGAAGCCTTTTATTACCCGCCGCATCGATATCCTATAACATGATGCTTCTCAATGAATCCAGCGAGTTATGTTTTAGCCTCGGATGGCGGGGAGCGGGACTGCGAGTCGTTTATCATGGTGAGAGAGCGGCTATCGCCAACCCTCACCGCACTTACCTCTCTGTGCAACCGGGCGGAGGGGCAGTTACCAGGCAGAGGGGCAATTACCAGGCGGCGGGGCAATTACCAGGAGGAGGGTGATACAAACCTCCCCACTGTCTCGTTTTCTGTGCGACAGTCCCAATTTTTGGGCTGTATCCTGCTCAGGGATAGGCCACGGACATTTTCAAAGTTGGACACACCTGCCCATAAATACACACACACAGGCCTTTCTCTCTCTGTCTTTTTTTATTTTTTTTCTCGTTTCTCTTTGATTTCCCTCTTCTTCTCTCTCTTCCTTTTCTCTTTCTCTTCCTTCTCTCTCTCTCTTCCTTTTCTCTCCCCTTCTTTCTTCTCCATCTTCCCTTTCAGTATCTCACTCTCTCTGTCTCTCTCTTCACTCTTTTCCCTTTCTCTCACTTTCTTCGCTCTCTCCCTCTCTCTTTCTCTCCCTTCCTTCTATGCGTCGGTCCTGTAGCGGGGGCACAAGGTCTGTCTCCTCCATCACATCCCGCGGCCGACGCTCACAAGACCCGGAAGCCTTGAACCCGACGTCTGCTCCTTCTTTCATTTTGGAACGCTTACAACGAGATCAGTGATCTCCCCAACCGGCCCTCCTCCTCCTGCGGCGGACAGCTCAGCACAAAGTATGGCGATGGACCCCGGCCCCCGCGAAGTGACTCCCTGCCGACCCCTGCGGTCCCGGGTAGCTGCCCCACCGTCCTGAGAGATCTCCTCTGAGGATTGGATAATAATATATTATTAATATTATTATTTATTTCTATAGCGCCGTCATATTCCGTAGCGCTGTGCGATGGGATGCTGAACACAGGGTGGCTTCACTCTGTTGGGAAAAGCGCTGCCGGTATTCCGGGCCGATCGTATCGTATTATCGACGAACGGGTTATATTATTTCCCGGTATTAATAAAACGATATTAGAAGTGAAAAACGTGCGGCCTTGTGACAGGGAGCCTCGAGAGGATCGATAGCGGAAAAGTGACTGTCAATATCATTCGAGCGTTAACCCCCTCGGCTAGCAAACGACAGCCAAAGGACAACAAAGAAAATCATTATTTATTGATATGGAGCCGTCCTATTCCACGGCGCTGTACAAACAGATCCGTTGTTACAAGGATATTACTTGTGGTTCCATCGGACTGGCCCCCTGGACAATGCTTGTAGAAGTGCTTCGGAATACGATGACGCTTTATAAATCCATTAATAATTATAATAATAATAATGGCGGGAGCCGTAGCGTAGAGGTTTCATTCTTAAAGGGCCGGTAACCTATTATTTTTATAAAATTAAAAACCCTCCATTGTTTATTTGCTGCCTCGGCAGGGATGGCGGCTCCTCGGAATTTAACCCCGCGTTTACAGGGGTCACCAGGTTAGATAAATGACGGCCCCCTCCTGGGAGTTTTTGGACGCACTGTTTATTTTATAACACGACTCGCTGATAACGGACCAGGCCTCGGTTACGTTTGGAGCCGTGATCGGAATTATTCCTTTTCAGCTGTGGAGATACGGAAAAAAAAAAAAATCTAGTTCTAATTAAACGATAATAATGGTGATAATAAGCGCAGCGAACACGATTCAGATTGCAAAGTAACACGCTTGTCTTTGTGTCACCGCGCAGAACAAGCGTCCTCGGCGGGCGGTAATTTGTAGGTTTGACAGGGAGACGAGGACGCCGTCTCTGGATCGGGTCCATCGCTTACAAAGGACCATTCATTGGCTGCTGACGGCGGAATAAACCTGGCGTCCTCCTGAAGGCTGGTAGGAAGCCGCCGAGGACAGAGAACCGGGCTGAGGTCCGTTATCATGGCGACAGTCGGGACCTTGGCAGATAGGAGCAGCGGTTGGCAGAAATCGCAGCGCTTCCTGTCCCAAGTATTCGATTTCCAACCTCCTGGAACGCGCAGCGAGTTCCAATCCCAAGGAGGTCTCAATAGACGGTATGAACGCCTAATACAGAAAGCATGGTTATAGTACAGACTGGGTTAAGTCCTTCACTCCATAGACTCTCAGCAGTCAGGGAGTCAGACTGGGTGGTTAAAACTGAGCCATTCTATTGTTCCCCACAGGCAGTATGATAAGGAGTCGGGGGGTTCAGTAGATTGGGGATCAGTTTATTTTCATCCTAGGAACTAGGAATTAAAAATGGTGAGAATCCCCTTTAAGGGCGCTCGTAATGTTTTGCATTTAGGATAGAATAAATGGAGTTTGAGAGCGAAGACAGAAGTCGGCCGGTGTAAACGTTTCCCGGCTCCCTGGTGTTACGGCAGATCCAGAGGATTAGCGCCATATGGCAGCCGTAGTACGGAGATCCTCGCTGCCTTGCGTAATACGCTACGTGTCTGATGCGTGTGAGAACGGCATATGGAGCGCGTGAAGGTACTAGACGTGGGGGGCTGTGATTGACAGGTGTGAATACCCACAGCGGGGGGGAGGGGGTCCCTGATTCCGCACCTCCGTACTTCGCGGTATTATTATATAAGGGACCGGGGATACATATAAAGTCACTTATATGCCATACAGCGGAATTAAAACCAATTGGTGACCTTCAGCCCGCGAGGCAAGGACATTCTATCCAAAGCTAGAGGAAGCAATTAGATCCGATTGGAGTTACTTCATTAAAGGAAACATTTGGCGCATCTCGTTTCTCCTGTAACAACTCAACCCTTAATCAGCCGCTGGTCTCGTCTTAGATTCAGGAGCCGCATGTCCACCCCGCGCATGTTTAAGTTCCCTCGCTGTATTAATATATGGAACGAGCCGAGCTAAATGAAGCAGGTTTTGTTTCCGCGGTGTAGACAGCATGTAACGCTCAAATATTAATATTCAAGAGAAGCTCCATGGTCAGATTTGTCTACTGGAACACCATCAGCCTCATGAATATTGCATGACCATTAAATTATAGCTTTTACCAGTAAGGACGGCCAATAAATGGCAAGTGGGGGAGGAAATTAGTGGGAAGGAGAGCTCTAAAGGAGAGGAAAGATAAGGCATTGGGTAGAGAGAGGTGGAAGCAGGAGTGTGAAGGAGAGGTGCGTAATGGTGAATAGAAGGAAGGAGAGACGTAGCCTCAGATGCCCGCAGGCAGAATGGACGCCCCTTGGATGTTTGCCCAGAACGTGCAGGGTAATTTGAGGTCACTGGGAAGCAATCAGGGGCATTTGTGAAGACTTGCCACTTTTATCTTGGTTTTGCCCCCCAAAGGACACATTTCTGTAGATGCCCAGGAGATGGGGCTGCTGATGGTGCCGCTGTTGTACTTCAGGGGTCCAAGTTCAGGGATATGATACCAACCCCAGGGCTCCATGGTGTCAATCTCCCCCAGAAGTTAACCCTTGGCTGGCTGATAGATGCCACCATCCCACCAGAGAAGCCATAACCTACTGTGTCTAGAGCTGGTAGGGGGCAGTAACCCTCAGCCAGGGGCAACACTCAAACATAGCTTCAGATATTAATTTAATGATTAAATTCATTGTTTTACGCTTATTACAGAATTTCTTTTAGCAGGCCTGGAGTGGCCATCCGGCACGTAGGGGAAGAACCTGGTCGCACGGTCCATGGGCATCAAAACATAGCATGATGCACTTACATCATCAGGGGGCTGCTGGCCTTAAAGTGCCAGAGCTGCCCCATCCTCGCCAGTTGCCCCCTGCTCGATAGATGTGCCTATCAGGGATTCGAATTGTTGTTGACCCTCTATATTATTTTTATATAGGTTATGCCAGGGCCGAGGGGCACATAAACACCACAATTGCCTCCAGCCAATCAATAAGGAGATGGGTTGGGGGTATAGAGAGTGCTGAGCATATGGAAGGATAGATGATAGATAGACAGTGTGCCTGCGCAGCCACTCATTTGCTTGCTAATTACTCCGAGCGAAGCGCATTCCCCGTTATAAAAAGAAATCAAATTATCCTCGATATAATTCTGACTTAGCCAGCCATTTAATTCTATCAACTCGGATCAAATTCCGCGCGAGAATCGCCTTTAATGCTTTTAGAGGGTAACAAGAAATATTCATTAACCGGTGCCGGCTAATTGTTTTCTTCGGAACTTCACAGGAGGAGCGAGGAGATTGGGTTACGGAAGCTTATTGTCTATTATTTTACGTTGGTCTGTAAGATCTAGAATGAAACGTGAGATTACTTCAAGTTATTAAGTAACAATTTCCATTTCACCAAATTTATCTTCAGCAGAAAATATCGAGTGGTCTCTCAACTCTCGATTCTGGAGCAAAAAAAATATATTCTCTCTCCTTTTTTTTGTATAAAGATGTAGAATAAGAAATTGTTTCCAAAACATTTTGACCTCTGGGTGGTCAACCTAAAGAAACCTGGCTCTTAGTGTACTCATGGCCTATGGTACAGCTAGAACTGGTCAAAGTGGTGTGCCGTCGAGCCTAGTACCTTGTTCTACAGAGCCGTGTTCCCTCTTTCCTCCTTCTGTACAGGCTTATCCCTCCCCTGCGGAGCCTTGTTCATTCTCCATTATTTTGCATGCGCCTACCCAGAATCCCTTGTGGTTGGGGCAGCACCATGAGATTTCTAAGGGAAGAACAAGCCTTCTGGTTTGTCTGGTGTCTGTAGATGAGTGATTAATAATACTTCTACTACCCACTTTATTTTAGTGGAAGGGTTTCCTTCACCTTTACTCACCATAACTTATATAATGGTGCACTATTAAGCCTGTATCACAACCTCATACTTTTGAGTCCCATCAAGGATGAGCTGCTTCTTGGCCTTTTGGCTAAGATCAAGTGTAGTACCCTTATATCTGGAAGCAATGGAGCCTGAGGAACCTGACCGTGTGCAGTCATGGTGAGCGTGTGATCCACTGGTGGTGTTCCTCACCACATCCTTTTCCCTTTGTACCTTTTGGACTAGGGGTTAGAATGATTTATTTTTGAACCTGGCTAGGCCGGTAATGGCCTGGCCTTATTTATTTATTTTCTTTATAGAATCACTTCATTATTTTGAGTGCCAATGAATTTTTTTTGGTTTCCACGGTTATCTGAGCTCGCGGTGAGGCCAGCTATCACGATTTGGACACGGTTTTCTTTTTTTTAGAGGCAGTGATGCCTAACTTTGCCGGAGGAGGATTGGGAGCCTTCCGGCCCCTTTCTCTCTCCAAAGAAGGGGTCACTCCCGCAAGGGCAAAGGAGTCTCGAAGATCCGGCCCTCCCATGGGGGGGGATTTGTCTCGGTTTTCCATTTGGGGGAACCCAGTAGGGTATTTGGCTTCTGCTGCCTCCGGCACAGAACGCTGCACCCAGGAGCACCTCGGACTCCAAAAAAAAAAAAAAAAATTAAGGATAAACCAGCTGTCCATGAGCGGTGATCTGACTGTTGCGTCTCTCCCCGAGTTTAATCTAAAGGCTGTCCTGTACAGCGGGCAATTACGTTCAAGGGATCCATGTATAAAGTGGATATAGAGGCAAAAGGTGGCAATTGTTGACCTTATTTGCATGCGCCTACCCAGAATCCCTTGTGGTTGTGGCAGCACCATGAGATTTCTGAGGGGAAAACAAGGCTTCTGGTGTCTGTAGATGACTTCTTTTGCTCATTTCCCAAATACAGCAAAATAGCAGAAATCGTAAATAATAACCCGAAATATATTTGCTCAAAGACATAATGGTTTTCCCATACGGTCTGCTGCGTTATGCAAGCCAGGAGATAATTACCAACGCAGAATGAAAAGTGGAAATATAATCAAAGCCTGGACTATTCACAGATTAATTTGGACTCCGCGTCGTCGGGTGAAATCGTCCACTTATTTTGTTTATACCTGTTGAGGAAAAAGAAAAAGATTGACTAAAAGGGTTCCTAATTATTTACAAACATAATTATGATAATTATTAGCTGCTCTTTCTTGTCTTCACAACTGAGAGGTGATCAAGCGTCTTCATCGAAATGATTAAGCAATTAGACGAGTTTGTAGATGTTCATTTTTTAATCAAAAAGACACGCGGTGGGTTGAAGGAACACTCGTTATTTTGCAGAGGGCTTTATCCCTTCTTCTCATAGTGACTATGTAAGGTAAGGAAATTTTACTTAGCTGAAGGGGTGGTAGATAAATGGAGCAGCCTCCCAGCAGAGGTGGTAGAGGGTAATACAGTGAGGGTATTAAACATGCGCGGGATAGACATACGTCTCCTGAATCTAAGACGAGACCAACGACGGACTAACGTTTGAGTTTTATGTTTTTTGGTCGCTTTGTGGGCTGATGATTCACGTAAATCAGCATCCAGTAAACGGCCTCGCTGGATCTTCTAAGTGCCCTTGAATCTTTTTTCATGAATATTCTTCCTACTGAGGAGTTTAAAGGCCAATTCTCTTCACTATTTACATATATGTCTCTAGTTTTTTTTGATGTGTGTTCCTTATTTTTCAATTTTGGCCGCTTTGTGTGCTGTAATCATTTAAGATGCAGCTCCTGGGGGGGCCATATTTCATCACACAGACGGTTAAAATGTTTTCCTTTCTCTGTCACCTCACTTTTTCCTCTCTTCCCTCCTATTTTGCTCGCATCTCCTCTACTTATCTCTTCTTTCTTCCTCTTCTTTCTCCTCTCTCTTTTTTTCTCTTCTTTCTTCCTCTCTTATGACTTTCTCTCTCCTCTGCTTTCTATATCTTCTTTCATTTCTTTATCCTTTCATTCTCCTCTCTCCCTTTTTATCTCCTATCCTGTTTTTTTCCTTTTGTATCTCCTCTCTTTTTTGTCTATACTCTCTATTTCTCTTTATCGCTTCTCTTCTCTGTCTCTCCTTTCACTGCACTAAGCCAAGCATCTTAGCAGATAAAACCACACCCTGGTCACACCCCTGCCACACCCCTGCCACACCTCCTGCCACACCCCATATGCAACCTTCTTAAAGAGCGTTTGGGAAAACAGCTCAACAAAAGGTGTCAATCATATGTAGATCACATGATCAGATGTGGGGGGGGTGATGGTTTCGCTCCTTTTCTCACTTGATGTCCACCAAATCATCAGTATTTTTGAGACATTTCTAGGTTAATTAACCTCCCACCAACTGCAGATAAAGACGTCTTCACCTGTGAGGTCTTTCTTCCTTTTTTCCCATCTCATCAGGCATATGGTAGGACGCGATGATAACGAAGCACATTCTCCGCTGCCGGTAACTTCATTTTGTATCGCACCTGCGGGATATATAACCTACTTTCTCACCGACGCTATGAACATAATTAGGATAATATTTTCACAAAGATGGAATGTGCTTTATTGTTCCGGCTTCCGCTTCGGCTCGGTCTGATCTAAATACTCTCTAGAAGCAACGTTATTTAATCTTACAGGAGAGACCGGGGCACCAACCGGGTAATTTGGGTGGAATTAGTCGAACGATCTGTAATTGTTTCAGTGATTCTAGATCAAAGCGCAGGAACATGGAATTTGGCAGCAAAGTATGTTGACTTAGATGCTTAATGCTTTGTGGATTTCATATCTGATCCCGTCACTGATCGCTTATAAGGGACCCTTCTGGGATTTATTTGCACCAGGTAGCCCAGCACCAGTTACAAGGGAGATCTCTGATCTCCCCAACCGGCCCCTTTATACACTATGGAGGACTCAGCACAGCCTCCGTCAGCTGCAGCAAAAGGCGTCAGAGTGCCGTGATATGACGCAGCGCAACGCCTTTTAATGCAGTGACGATGGCAGCCTCGGAGGGGGTGGCTGGGTTACTCCATGCATGAGTTACATATAAACGTATATATATATATATCAAGAGAATGTGCAAATGTATCTGCGTGCGAATCTGTGTATTGACCCCTTGTTCACGACTGAATAACGATGCACGTTTGTACTGCTGGGCGTTGTAATGCATTGTTGCCTGTAAGCGAGGGCAGGCTGCCCATTTTAATACATTTGTTATCGTTTAATATTATTATTATTATTATTATTATTCAGTTTTCAGAACAATTGCTTCATCTCAATAAAGACCTCTTTAGTAAAATGTGGCACAAAGCAGAAAGAATGAACAAGGCTCTGCAGAAGGGGAGAGCAGTCACTAGGCTCCTTTGGAGGGCACAAAGCTCTAGGGAAGGGGGAGATAGGCCACAAGGTTTTGTAGGAAGGAAGAGAGCTTTTATAAAAAGGGAAAAAGGAGTCACAAAGCTCCTCGGAGGAGGGGAGGGAGCTCAAGGCTCTTCAGCGGTTGAAAGAGAAGGAACAAGGCTCTGCGTGGGTGGGGCATAAGACTATGTAAGCAGTGGAAAGGGGGAAAACAGCACAAGCCTCTATAGAAGAACAAAGAACTGTAGGGAGGGACTCTTCTTTGTAGACGGGGGACTGGCATCGCTGAATTTAGCAATGAGCTGGATCCCCTTTTGGTGTACCTAGGTACTCTTTGTTTGCCTCAGAGGCTCCAGAAATAACAGATGGTCACCAGGCCCCCAGGACTATCTTTGATCTGCCCCCTCCTTGTCCTTTCCAGTCAATAGGGACATGCCCTGCGTCGCTGATCCAGTGCCACCCCTCTATTTTCATATGGTGAGCGAGAGCGTCAGAGCTCCAGGGTAGCAGACCCGCATCTTTTCCAGGTGTGACTCTTGGGGCGCGCATGCTCAGGTCGGCGCTCAAAGCATGTTGGCCTCTCAGCTCCCCCCCCCACCTTCGCAAACTAATCTAGTACCCCCTGATTAAATCTGTAAACCATTAAATATTCTGAATCAAAGCCAGGCATCTGCATATAAACACACAGAAGGAAGCTGAACAAATACGGCGGTATTATTACTGAAGGCATTCCTGCTCGGTCGCAGACCGGCTCCTCTCCCCGTGTTTACACTGAGCCACGTCTTTGCAGAAGATATTAAGAAAACAATTTACACGGCTGCTTCGAAATCCATGGTGGCCGCGATGGAAGCGTTTATGAGATTTTTGAGGATGTGACACGCGGCGCCGGCCTAAAATGACATTTAAAACCCTGACGCCGTCTATTAAACTCCAGACTGGGGCTTTTAATGGTCTCACCAGAACTATAGTATTATCTATTGCTAAATAGCCCCAAAAAGATGCTTGTTAACACACAGAGAGAGAGAGAGTTATACATTGATGTGCTTGTTTAGATGGACCAGACCCTCTCCCTGCTCCTCTCTCCTCCCCTGATGCCCCTCTTTCTTCCTGATGCACATCTTTCCTCTCCTGATACACCTCTCTCGTTCATTGATGCCCCTCTCCCCTCCGGTGATGCCCCCTCTCTCCTCCCCTGATGCCCCTCTCTTGCCTCCCCTGATCCCTCTCTCCTCCCCCGATGCCCCTCTCTCCTCCCCCCAATGCCCCTCTTTTCTAGGAGGTCAGAATGTTTGCCGGGTATGAGGGGATCGCAGGGTTCTACAGCCCTAAAAGCCCCGATAATGTGTATAGAAACAGCAGGGAACGGCTTTATAAATTAAACGGGGGAAATAAACCCCATTATTCTTCTTCTAAATGCCCCACCCAGTTTCACAAATAGCCCCAGCGATGCCTCTAACCACACTCCCTAAAACAAAAGCGCCTCTCATTGGCCATGTCAAATGTTGAGAGATATGCCGCCCCGCCAGCACATAAACAGTTAAAATCTGGCACTTATTAAAAACTAAACCCCCCCCCCCGTGTCCCAAATCTCCGCAGCCTGCAGTATACATTTTTCATTAGTGATCTGGAGGTTATTATCTAATTAGTAATTTTGAACAACAAGTTTACACCTGGGGCAAATCTTTTTTTTTTTTTTAATTTTTATTATTGTTATTTATTGATAAAACTTTACTGCACTCAAAAAACGGGAACGGGGTACAAATTCATTACGCAGGAATAAATATTACATCATTAAGGCTAATTAAAATTGTAACATGTCAGGTAGGCGGAGCCTTTAATGTGTGAAAAAAATTAAGGAATCATTTCATATTTTTTTAAAATATTTTTTTACATTTTCTGATATTGAATATTTTTCCCTGTAACAGTTAAAGTGACATCATAAATTACATCAGAATCTGCCTGGTATAGACATAGAATGAGTTCAGAATATAAATATAAAGTCATGCACTTGGTAAACGTCATCACACAGATTTATTTAGTGTAATAAATGAGGGAAAAAAATGGATTTAACCCTTAAATACGTGTTAATAAAAATACATGTATGTAATATGTGTATTAGTATAAATTCACAAAGTTTGAAGTATTCATTTGCCAGATTACAAAATTAATTGATACTTTTAATTAATACATTTAAATAAATGTACCTTTTTATATAATTTTTAAACAAAATCTGAGAAAGAAAAAAATATATTTAATAAACTGAATTTGTCATTTTTCTCCCATTTCATGCCACAAATATTTCGGGGTGATACCCGAGCCGTATGCCTATCCCATGCATGTTTAATACCCTCGCTGTGTTACTTTCTACCACCTCTGCTGGGAAGCTGTTAGACTTATCTACCACCCTCTCCGTGAAGTAAAGCTTCCTTATATTATGGAAACAAATAACTTCCAGGGACAGAAGTCTCAATTAGGAGACATCGGGGTCACGCTGAGATTGTATAGTATCTAAGAAATAAATTGTTCAGTCCTAGCAGAAACACAGTTTTCTATGCGCTTTAAGCGCGCAGGCTGCAGGTTATCGGGGAATCATGCATGATTCGGACGCACGGGACAAACACAGCTTTACGAAGCCTCTCCGGATAAAGAAACAGCTCGAGATGCAGAGAGAAGCTGACTTTCTGCCCCACTGAATCAGCTCCGGTCCCCTGGGCCTTTCAGTACCGCGCATGGGCAGAAGCACGGGCCGTCTGACCCAGAATGTAGAGGAGCACCCCCCACCCGGTGTACAGGAGCCGGGCAGATTATTACTTTACTAGAGACGCATGATGGGTTCTGGAAGCTGATTTATATACTGAATTTATTTATTTCCTTCTTTATTTCTGTTTAGACTAAATGGCCCTATTTAAAGGGGTTATTATTGTATACAGCGCTGGGGGGTTATATTACTGTATACAGCGCTGGGGGTTATATTACTGTATACAGTGCTGGGGGGTTATATTACTGTATACAGCGCTGGGGGTTATATTACTGTATACAGCGCTGGGGGTTATATTACTGTATACAGTGCTGGGGGGTTATATTACTGTATACAGCGCTGGGGGGTTATATTACTGTATACAGCGCGGGGGGTTATATTACTGTATACAGCGCTGGGGGGTTATATTACTGTATACAGCGCTGGGGGTTATATTACTGTATACAGCGCTGGGGGTTATATTACTGTATACAGCGCTGGGGGTTATATTACTGTATACAGCGCTGGGGGGTTATATTACTGTATACAGAGCTGGGGGTTATATTACTGTATACAGCGCTGGGGGTTATATTACTGTATACAGTGCTGGGGTTATATTACTGTATACAGCGCCGGGGGGGTTATATTACTGTATACAGCGCTGGGGGTTATATTACTGTATACAGCGCTGGGGGGTTATATTACTGTATACAGCGCTGGGGGTTATAGTACTGGATACAGTGCTGGGGGCTATATTACTGTATACAGTGCGGGGGTTATATTACTGTATACAGCGCTGGGGGTTATATTACTGTATACAGCGCTGGGGGTTATATTACTGTATACAGTGCTGGGGGGTTATATTACTTTATACAGTGCTGGGGGTTATATTACTGTATACAGCGCTGGGGGTTATATTACTGTATACAGCACTGGGGGTTATATTACTGTATACAGTGCTGGGGGTTATATTACTGTATACAGCGCTGGGGGTTATATTACTGTATACAGCGCTGGGGGTTATATTACTGTATACAGCGCTGGGGTTATATTACTGTATACAGTGCTGGGGGGTTATATTACTTGATACAGTGCTGGGGGTTATATTACTGTATACAGCACTGGGGGTTATATTACTGTATACAGTGCTGGGGGTTATATTACTGTATACAGCGCGGGGGGTTATATTACTGTATACGGCGCTGGGGGTTATATTACTGTATACAGCGCTGGGGGTTATATTACTGTATACGGCGCTGGGGGTTATATTACTGTATACAGTGCTGGGGGTTATATTACTGTATACAGCACTGGGGGGTTATATTACTGTATACAGCGCTGGGGGGTTAAATTACTGTATACAGCGCTGGGGATGAGATGAAGGTTATTATTAGATGTTTTATGGGTAATAATAACCGAATCATTTATTTCAGGCCGTCGCCCAAAGTAAGCCGGTTAATTTTTATTTAAAACCTCCGTTCTGTAGAAGTATAATTGTTATTGGTATCGCGTATCACTGAATTATTTTTTAAATAAAAAAATCATTTTATCATACATACAAACATTTAAACGGCATTAAACCCCGTCAAAAACACCGCGGCGACGGCAGGAAGGAGGGGGAGGTAATTGGGGTATTAAAATATATAATGTCACCCCGCTGAGCGCTTAGCGGCTGATGCGCTTTCCGTCTGATTACAGAGAGACCCGAGTTTGTGTACAAATCACACACATCACCATGGCAACGGTTTAAACATGGTTTCCTGCATCAGCAACTTCTGCATTGCCCCCGGGCTCATCCTCCGGGGTAAAAATCCACCGAGATTCAATAAAGTTACATAAAAAAAAAAAAAAAACTGCAACCCCCACCGCCCCAGAAAAATAATATAAAAAATGAATTATTGATGTGAAAATTGTAAATAATGGAACAGAGCTAATGTAGTATCAGCCCCCTGAGGTTGTGGGCAGAACTTCGAGACCCCGTTTCCGAGATTGGAACGAGAAATGTAAACTTTGACGGCCCCCGTTCGGCCCGTCTGGTCTGCCCATTTCTGTGAAGACTCGAACCTTAATCAGTCGTTGGTCTCGTCTTAGATTCAGGAGCCGTATGTCTATCCCATGCATGTTTAATCCCCTCACTGTATTACCCTCTACCACCTCTGCTGGGAGGCTGTTCCACTTATCTACCACCGTCGCCTTCCATGATAAATTAGAGTATCCCCGAGTACGTCATTTCTCATGAAAGAAATCATTCTCTCTCCGATGATTTAAATGTCTTTCTGCGTGTAGGTGATCGTGCGCAGGTGCCTGCGATCCGGTGCTCGCTGGGTATTAAGTCCCTGTCTCGCGTAATTATGCATTTTTTATGCATAACAAGGTAGTAATTTGGTGCCCCCCCCATCTGCTTCTAATAATTGTACGGAACGGAATTAACGCAAATTTATAGCTTTAGAGAACAAATCTGACAAACCCTGTCAAGCCGGCGAGGACGCTATTATGTGTATTCGGTTGCCATGGAATCCCGGGACTTTTTTTTTATATATATATATATTATTTGATAACTCCCCACCTTTTTGATGTTTTTTCTGATTATTAAGACGGAGGATTGTGGTGGGGAGGTCTTTTAAATAACGTTTAGGTAATGGAGAGAATGGGATCCATTAACGCTACTCCTGGATTTGGGGTAAAACATTAAATATTAAGTAACGTGAAGATGCTTTCTTTGATGTTCTGCCAGAAGATTGTCCGGTGCTCGACACATTGTGTCTTCTTAGCTTATGTGAACGGATCTTATTCTAAGCCCAGGGGTTGGTCAATTCCCTCACTGTATTACCCCCTACCACTTCTGCTGGGAGGCTGTTCCGCCTATCTACCACCTTTCCAGTAATGTAACAGTTGACTTTCGTGATAAGAGATTTAATTAAGTTCTGTTCATTGTCAGTTTTCTGCCCCGCCCCCAAGGGTCAGGGTTTTTAGAATTATAACCAGATGGGCTGGTGGGAAATTGTTATATATATATATATATATTATTACTGAATATACAGAGAAAAAGAAATATTAAAATATAAAATAATAATAATTATAAAATGAAAATATAATTAGATTCTAAAATTAAATATTCAGCTGGTATTTAGTTGGTTAAAAAAAAAATTCCAGTCGCTAAAATCCTTCAAATTCAAATCAGCTCCTAATAATATAAAAGATAAATATTCAGACAGAGAAGCGAGGGCTCTGTGGGTTCGTTTGTGTGAACGAGGAGTTGCTAAGATGGTTGTAATATCGAGCTTACGGCTGTTGCTGGGGAAGGTAAGATCCCTCGGTGCACCTCGTATGCACTCACAGCGAACACAAACAGGCCAGGGTGTTTATTTTATACCGAGACTGGAAGCTTAATGGTTAATGTGTCTTCATATTCACTGCATGTGTGTTACATACAGGGTAATGTGATCATGTTTAATGGGTTAAAGAGACAGTCTCGTGTAAAGTGACCTAATGACAGCGACGTGTTTAATGGGTTAAAGAGACAGTCCCGTGTAAAGTGACCTAATGACAGCAACGTGTTTAATGGGTTAAAGAGACAGTTCCGTGTAAAGTGACCTAATGACAGCAACGTGTTTAATGGGTTAAAGAGACAGTTCCGTGTAAAGTGACCTAATGACAGCGCCGCGTTTAAAGGGTTAAGGAGACAGTCCCGTGAAAAGTGACCTAATGACAGCGACGTGTTTAATGGGTTAAAGAGACAGTCTCGTGTAAAGTGACCTAATGACAGCGACGTGTTTAATGGGTTAAAGAGACAGTCCCGTGTAAAGTGACCTAATGACAGCGACGTGTTTAATGGGTTAAAGAGACAGTCCCGTGTAAAGTGACCTAATGACAGCAACGTGTTTAATGGGTTAAAGAGACAGTTCCGTGTAAAGTGACCTAATGACAGCGCCGCGTTTAAAGGGTTAAGGAGACAGTCCCGTGAAAAGTGACCTAATGACAGCGACGTGTTTAATGGGTTAAAGAGACAGTCCCGTGTAAAGTGACCTAATGACAGTGACATGTTTAATGGGTTAAAGAGACAGTCCTGTGTAAAGTGACCTAATGACAGCGCCGCGTTTAAAGGGTTAAGGAGACAGTCCCGTGAAAAGTGACCTAATGACAGCGACGTGTTTAATGGGTTAAAGAGACAGTCTCGTGTAAAGTGACCTAATGACAGCGACGTGTTTAATGGGTTAAAGAGACAGTCCCGTGTGAAGTGACCTAATGACAGCGCCGTGTTTAATATATATAATGATATCTATAAGGGCTGCAGTTAACCCTTTGATTGCACGCGGCAGACTCGGCCCGCGCCCCGCAGTGAGAATGACGTCTCTCGCGCGCTGAAACGCTTTTAAGCGCCATTTGTCAGAGATTTCACAGGTTAAGCGCGATTATTTCTATTCTTTCACACGCGGTGACTGCGATACATCTAGAAAGGCCTGTTTTTTCTCTATCCGCGCATCAATATCTTTTTGCAGACGAGAACCGCATCCACGGGGGAAATCGCTGTGTTTATTTTTGATTTCCTCTTTCATTTTTTTAATTATCTTCGCTCAAGTGAAAGAAATCGTATGTTGCGTCCGCGCCGTCTCGTGACGACATGTTACCCCACCAGGGGTTTGATGAGAGATTTACATTCATGACAGGCAGCTCCCGCGTTGGGCCGTAACGTATGTCACAGACTGGGTTCCCCCGTCACACGGATGATGAGTTTTGCCCTAATTTGATGACATCATCAGTAAAAATGGGTAAAAACAAATTAAGATTCTACCATATGGCCAAAAGTTTCCTCCACCGTTCTATAGGGGGTGCAAACGATATGATTAGAGGGGGGTCCCCAATACCGGTTGGTGCTGAAGATGGCCTCAACTTGCTCTACAATGACAACACTATTCACAAACAGCAATGTAGCCTTATCACCGTAGCAACCAACAAAATAGTCCAATCACCTTGAACATTGAATTGGTTGCTATGGTGAACCAGTTTTGCCCTTTCCCCATTTTCTTTCAATATCCTGATCACCCGGGGTGCAATAAGAGGCAGAGAGGCTACTAAGTCATGTTTTCACCTCCACCTCTAGCTCAAGTGGTTTGTTCCATGGGCACTTCCTGTCGGGATTGTTAGCCGGGAGTGCTTCCTGTGTCAGTCTCATTGGTATTAGAGAGACTTCCTGCTTTGTGGTATTAGAGATTTGTCCATCATATCTGCTGAGGATTGAAACGCATTGTTTGCCCTACAACAGAAGTTTGCCCGGGGCCCCTATTAAGACTAACGAGAGCCCCTGAGAATGGAGAACTGGTCTTGGATACAACCTTCTGGAGACCTTCCATAAATAATGCACACCTTAGCATGTTTGGGCATTGTGGGCACCCAGACTGAGTCTCTATGGCGAGTTCCATTTAGAACCTTCAGTTTGATGGAGAAGAGGTGAGCCCCAAGCTCGGAGATGCTTCAAACTGGGGGTAACTCATACGAAGCCTCACCTCAATGAAAGCCCCCCTGTGTTATTCCCGGAATTCTGATACTCTGTCCATTATGCTGCGGGCTCGTCCAATCAAATTCCAAGGCAGCCTCCCATATAAAGTGTCCATTGGATTCATAATTTTGGGGGTGTCTCTTAGCTCAACTCGTTCACGGACCCTCGGAGGCGTAAGCCGGACCTTGACCCCGGGTTCTCAAGCTTGTCCACCTTGAACTTTGACGATCCCACGGATCTGCCCCAAATCTGCCTCTCCACACCAATTCTCTGTAATTTATATATATTTTCCCCTGTCTTTTATCTTAATTCTCAAACTTACTTTTTACATTATTTTTTTTCTTTATTTTTTTACCCTGTAATTTTACATTCATCAAACCGGCGTTTATCATCGGGGGAAAAAAGGGCAATTTTAGCTACAATTTCCTGAATCTTCACCAGGTACAAACTGAAGAGGAGAGAATCAATTTATAAGGATTGGAGACGCTCTTCCAAAGTAGCCTTTGGGGGAAAAAAATGTTATTTCTGAGTAAGAAGCCTTTTGCTTTAGAAGCCAATCTGTCCGTATTCAGGGAAAACGCATGTTTTTTAATATTTTTTTTTACATGTACATTTAAAGTTTATGGAGTTTGTGCGTCTCGAGGGTCTTTATAAACGGTTGAGTAAAATAAATGTGGCCGTCGGGCTGAGTTGTTGAGGCCAGCTTGACCGCGTTGGATTTAATGGTCGCCCGAGTTGGTAAGAATGTATCGAGCTGAGCCGCGTTCGTAGTCGACTCGCCGTTTGACCCAGACATAGACGGATTGTCATTAAATCAGCTCGGCTTTTAGCTTCATGCAGATCAAAGACAAACGCAAAACTTCACATTTTTTGGGACTCGATTTACTTCAACAGCAACTTCACATTTGTCAAGATGTCCCTCCGCGGGCCGCCGTCCATTTAAATGGATTGTTGACAAAATTCCTTCTTTAGAATCTGCCGAGCGCAGCTGGGGACGATGTTTAGCAACGAATAATAGTTCTTGTGTACTAATGACAGGGACATGTTTAAGGGCCGGCCCCTCCTAGGGCCACCGGGTACCAATGACAGCGACATGTTTAAGGGCCGGTGCCTGCTAGGGTCACCGGGTCCTAATGACAGCGACATGTTTAAGAGCCGGCCCCTCCTAGGGCCACCGGGTACCAATGACAGTGACATGTTTAAGGGCCGGCCCCTCCTAGGGCCACCGGGTACTAATGACAGTGACATGTTTGAGGGCCGGCCCCTCCTAGGGCCACCGGGTACTAATGACAGGGACACGTTTAAGGGCCGGCCCCTCCTAGGGCCACCGGG